>NW_026640884.1:0-641 GCF_028554395.1 Pezoporus wallicus
AGCAGGTAAGTGCATGTAAGAAATAGTATATAAGGAGTTAAGGCTTTGTAATAAATTTGGCAATCACTCGATCACATTGATCGTCTCTTTGTTGTCCGTGACTCCCGCGTCAACAAGCGGCGCCCGAACAGGGACCCTCCGATCGTTAACTCGACAAAGACAAGTTTGAAGGTCCGACAAAAAGGAGGGGGCGGAGAGCCGGCCGAAATTCAGCGCTGCCCTGGCGCTGGGAAGTCAGACGTCTGCAAAACTTGGGCAATCTCACCCTGATCAGGTGAGCAGCTGGGGAGGAGATGGGGCACTTGCTATCCAAAGAGGAACAGGCGGTGGTGAAGCTCCTCCAACACATTCTCTCTAAGAGAGGACTGCAATATGATAGTGCCGCCTTACAGAGGCCGTTAAAGTGGTCCCGTGATCGTGAGGTTAGTAAAGGGACCAAAGGTGCACAGAAACACTCTAGACTTTGGAGATCGCTGTTCGAGACTTTGAAAGAGATGAAATTGGAAAGGGCGGCGGTAGCTTCTGTATTTGCCACCACAGCTCCAGAAGGGGCTGTCTCCCCTAACCCCCATCACAGTGCTGCGGCTATGACTTTTGCACCTCCTGTGGTACCTGGAATGGTGCCGAAAAAATCAAAGCCT
>NW_026640885.1:0-643 GCF_028554395.1 Pezoporus wallicus
AAAATAAGATAAGAATGACCAGCAATTGTTTAGAAATAGCCAAAAAAGACTTAAAATGGGTTAGAAAGGGCCAAAAATGGTTTAAACCAAGGGAGGAAAGGGCAAAACCAGGTTAGAAATAGAAAGACATTGGTAAGACCTGGACAGAAAGGGTTTGGGAATGGCCAAAAGGGCTTAAAAAGAGTCAGTATGCGCAAAAAAGGCTTAGATATAGCTCAAGCCAGTCTAGAAATGAGTAAGAAAAGCTTAAACCATTTTAGAAACTGTTAGAAATAGCTCAAGCCAGTGTAGAAATAGCTAGGAAAAGGTTAAACCAGGCTGAAAATGGCAAGAAACTGTTCAGACTTACTCAACAATGCATAAAATTACTAAGAAATAGGCAAAAATAAGATAAGAATGACCAGCAATTGTTTAGAAATAGCCAAAAAAGACTTAAAATGAGTTAGAAAGGGCTAAAAATGGTTTAAACCAAGTGAGGAAAGGGCAAAACCAGGTTAGAAATAGAAAGAAATTGATAAGAACTTGACAGAAAGGGTTTGGGAATGGCCAAAATGGCTTAAAAAGAGTCAGTATTGTGCAAAACAAGGGTTAGATATAGCTCAAGCCAGTTTAGAAATAGGTAAGAAAAGCTTAAACCAGGCTA
>NW_026640886.1:0-645 GCF_028554395.1 Pezoporus wallicus
GCAGTTTCTACCCTATTTTTGCCACGTTTCATCCCCTTTTAAGCTTTTTTTTTCTCCTTGCTGTTTTTTGCCCAATTCTTTCCTGGTTTCAGAGTTTTTCCCTCATTTCTAACCCATTTTGCCCCATTTCTATCAAATTTAAACCGCTTTTTTCCCCCGTTTGCTATGCATTCTTGTTACTTTCTTAAACGTTTTAAGCCACTTTTGGCCATTGCTAACCCTTTTTTTTATTTCCATTTTCTAAGTCGTTTTAAGCATTTTTTGGTTTCTTTTCCTAACCCACATTTCTCAATTTCTAACCATTTTTAAGTTATTTTTCCCCTTTCCTAACCCACTTTTGTCAAGTTCTAACCCCTTTTAATCCATTTTTGGCAGTTTCTATCCTATTTTTGCCACGTTTAAACTCCTTTTAAGCTTTTTTTTTCCTTGCTAATTTTTGCCCAATTCTTTCCTGGTTTCAGAGTTTTTCGCTCATTTCTAACCCATTTTTCCCCATTTCTATCAAATTGAAACCAGTTTTCCCCCCCGTTTGCTATGCATTCTTGTTACTTTCTTAAACGTTTTAAGCCACTTTTGGCCATTGCTAACCCTTTTTTTATTTCCATTTTCTAAGTCGTTTTAAGCATTTTTTGGTTTCTTTTCCTA
>NW_026640887.1:0-638 GCF_028554395.1 Pezoporus wallicus
TAAACTTCCCGTGTTTCAGTTTTAACCCGTTACCCCTTGTCCTATCACTACAGTCCCCAGTGAAGAGTCCCTCTCCAGCATCCCTATAGGCCCCCTTCAGATACTGGAAGCTGCTATGAGGCCTCCACGCAGCCTTCTCCAGGCTGAACGGACCCAACTTTCTCATCCTGTCTTCATACGGGAGGTGCTCCAGTCCCTGATCATCCTCGTGGCCTCCTCTGGACTTGTTCCAGCAGTTCCATGTCCTTTTCATGTTGAGGACACCAGAACTGCACACAGTGCTCCAGGTGAGGTCTCAGAGAAGGAAACAGAGCAGAGGGGCAGGATCACCTCCCTGGACCTGCTGGTCATGCTTCCTTTGATGCAGCCCAGGATACGGTTGCTTTTCTGGGCTGCGAGCGCACACTGCCAGCCTACGTTCATTTTCTCATCAAATAATAATAATGGGGCTCTATGAGGCTATACTGGGGTCTATGAAGTAACAATAAGGATCTATGAGGCTATAATGGGCTCTGTGAGGCAATAATGGGGATGTATGAGGGAATAATGAGGTTCTATGGGGCTATAATAGGCTGTATGATGGGGGCTCTATGGGGCTATAATGGGGTCTATGAGGCAATAATGGATCTCTATGAGGC
>NW_026640888.1:0-648 GCF_028554395.1 Pezoporus wallicus
CACACCCCACACCCCATATCCACACCCCATACCCCATACCCCCGATACCCCACACCCCACACCCCCCACACACCCCACACACCCCACACACCCCACACACCCCACACACCCCACACCCCCCACACACCCCACACCCCCACACACCCCACACCCCACATCCCCGCCCCACCCCCCCCCACCCCGTGCCCCACACCCCATCCCACCCCATATCCACCCCCCACCCCCTGCCCCACACCCCCATACCCGTGCGCCCCCCATGCAGCTCCGCCGCTCCTTCTCCACCTCCAAGGGCTTCGACATCCTTATTGCTGGGGGGGGGGAACCCCATAGGGATGCGATGGGGACCCCAATATATGGGGACCCCCAATGTATGGGATGGGGACCCTGATATATGGGGGTGACCCCATAGGGATGTGATGGGGACACCAAGATGGGGACCCCATAGGGATGTAATGGGGACCCCAATATGGGGGGACCCCATAGGGATGTGATGGGAACCCGATATATGGGGGGGACCCCTATGTATGAGATGGGGACCCCAATATAAGGGGGGACCCCAATGTATGTGATGGGGACACCAATATATGGGGGGACCCCATAGGGATGTAATGGGGACACCAAGATAGGGGGGACCCCAATGTATGGGAT
>NW_026640889.1:0-636 GCF_028554395.1 Pezoporus wallicus
TTTGGTCAGTATAAAGCCCAAGCCTCATACGATGTGGGAGGCAGAGCCTCTGCGGGACGCCAGCTAAGGTTGAGCCTGCCACCTCGCACTGCAATGATGCTTCTCGGAGCTGGTTTGCTGTTAGTCTCCACAGGGTCCTTGTGCCACGTTCTGTACATGGGACTGTAGTGGGAGTAATGATGGCTTTTGCAGGGACTAAAAAAAAAAACCAAACAAAAAAGAGGGGGGGAGAGAGAGTAATGATGCTGCACTTAACCTGTCTAACCTGTCTACTTCTCAAGAACTGAAGAACTGATAACCTGGGGGAGGGGGTATATTTGTGTCCTCCTGCCTACAGGTCCATGGTGACTGCCTGCAAAGTTTGTCAAGCCTTGCCATGGGCTGGACAGCCGAATGGATAAACCTGATGCCTCAGCTACAGGAGCTGACCGTGAATACCCCAAGCAGACTGAGATAGAGGAAGGGAAAAACGAATGACTTCAAAACATCACTTGGGGGCAACTGAAAAGTAACATCCTGACTATGTGTGCTTGTAAAGTAGCTATTATTAGAGGTTGTGATTTTGTGTATAAAACCACCTGTATTTACTAGCTAGCTGCTAATAAGAAACTGCACCTTGTATTGTATAGATTTGTT
>NW_026640890.1:0-6452 GCF_028554395.1 Pezoporus wallicus
CATTGAGGAACAGACAAAGATTAGACCAGACTTAGAAGAAGAGGAGCTAGGGGAGGAGAGAGAAGCTGTTTGTAGACGGATCTTCCTGGGTAGTCGAAGGGAAACGAAAATCAGGGTATGCAATAGTTGATGGGAAGGAATTCAAGGTAATAGAGTCGGGACCCCTAAGCCCCAGTTGGTCTGCTCAGGCATGTGAATTATATGCAGTATTAAAGGCTTTACAGTTATTAAGAGGAAAAGTTGGAACCATATATACGGATTCAAAATATGCTTTTGGAGTAGTGCATACTTTTGGGAAAATATGGGAAGAAAGAGGATTAATAAATTCACAAGGAAAAGGGCTTATACATGAAGCACTCATTACTCAAACTCTCCAGGCTTTAAGGGAACCAAGGAAAATAGCTGTAGTATATGTAAGAGGACATCAGAAGGGATTATCTCCCACAATAAGAGGAAACAATTTAGCAGACACGGAAGCAAAGCGGGCAGCGCTCTTAACAGTATCTATAACTCATCAGAGAAAAGGTCTACAAGATCAGCAGCCCAAGAATAGGGAACCTCAAGTGGTAGTGTTCACCACACAAGAACGAGAAAAACTCCATCCAAACAGATGGGAGTAAAAGAAAGTCAGGGAGAATGGAAATTACCGGATGGCAGAATAATCCTACCGAAAACTTTGGCTTGGAAAGTTATGAAAGAATTCCACAGGGCCACACACTGGGTAACCCAAGCCCTAATAGATCAGTTTGCCCTAAAATATATGTGTATTGCAGTTCATAACGTTGCAAAACAGGTGATAGGAGGTTGCTTGACTTGCCAGGGTGTGAATAAACAACACCTCCGAAGGCAAATACCTGGAGGGCGGGAATTGGCAACCCGTCCTTTCGCTAGAATACAGGTAGATTTTACTGAACTGCCTAGGGTAGGGAGAGATAGATATTTATTAGTAATAGTAGACCATTTGACACAATATGTAGAAGCATTCCCTACTGCTAGAGCCACAGCCAAAAGTGCAGTGAAAATATTACTGGAGAATATAGTCCCAAGGTATGGAATTATAGAAGTCATTGACTCTGATAGGGGTCCTCATTTCATTTCCAAAACAGTTAGGGAAGCGTTAGCTCCTATGGGAACAAAGTGGGAGTACCATACCTCGTGGCATCCTCAAAGCTCTGGATGAGTGGAAAGAATGAATGCGGAAATTAAGAAACAGTTAACAAAAATTATGTTAGAAACTAAAACCTCCTGGGTAAAGAGTTTATCTCTAGCATTATTGAATGTGAGAACTCAGCCAAGAACTGATGTAAGGATATCACCCTTTGAAATGTTGTATGGAATGCCATATGATATGGAACTCCCAGCCGAACACCTGAAGGTAGAGGATGAACATCTTAAACCTTACATCGTACATTTAATGCAGAGAAGGGAAGAATTGCGCAAACGGGGTATGATAGCCCAGAGACCACCTCTAAATACGTTTATACACTCCATTAAACCAGGGGATAAAGTATTAATTAAAACATGGAAAGAGGCATCTTTAACTCCTCGATGGGAGGGACCATTTCTTGTTTTACTCACCACAGAAACAGCGATTTGTACGGCCGAACATGGATGGACCCATGCAACACGCGTCAAGGGACTGATTCAATATATACAGTGGAAAGTGACCAGCCAACCTGGGGACCTTAAGATCACCTTAAAGAAAGGGACATAAAATATAATTAAAACGTGGCTGCGGGAAGGTCCAGAGACGTTGTGAGGAACCCCATAAGACATTATGTACTTAGATTTGACAAACGAGTCCTGTTAGAAGGAATATATAGAACTTCCGCAGGAAGGGTAGTAACTTTGGATTGGGAGCAACCACCTGTGGAAAGATTGCATATTGAAAAGACCTTCCATAATACCCTGTGTCTGTGGAAAGGTTCAAATCTTCCAATCTAATCAGGGAATACACACCAGAGGTGGTTGGGATCAAACAACTGAAATTTGCAAAATTCAATTGGAAATTGATTTTTGGGAATCAGAAAATTGGTGGGCTCATAAGTGCCTTTAAGAGCCGCTACCTATATCCAAAAGGGGAGGCAATTGAAACAAGGGGAACATATACCTGAGAGCCCTAACACTATGCCCTCAAGGATATTAGGATTCAACTATGGCTGAGCCCCTGAAGACTGCGACTGCTGCCGAGAAGAAAAATGACCTCGCTGCTCGAGGCAACGGAGTAGGCGATGGAGGCAGAGACGTACTAAGGTGGGGATATAGAGGAGCCATAGTTACCAAAAGTTTATGGTGGAAAGAGGCGATGGGCCAGGTGGGTAGTAAGACCCCTACCAAATTTCAAGGGAAGAATTGGAAATCTGGATTTATGAGAGGAGGTAACCCACCAATTTTCTGGATCATCTATTGGATATGGGGATGGACATTAATCCCGGTAGAAAGAAATGTTCATCAACCTTTCAAGTGGACCTTGTATAGATGGGAAGATCAACGAGCAGTCCAAAGTGTAATCACATCAGGAGGACTCACTTTTACTGCTAGCCTCTGCCAACTAGTACCTAGAAGCGTGGGACAGTGTCGAACACTTTGCACAAGTCCAGGTAGATGGCATCAACTGATCTATTCCTGTCCATCAGTTCCGTAGTCCCATCATAGAAGGCCACCAAATTGTTCAGACAGGATTTCCCCTTAGTGAAGCCATGCTGGCTGTCGCCAAGCACCTTGTTGTTTTTCATGTGCCTTAGCATGCCTTCCAGGAGAATCTGCTCCAAGATTTTGCCAGGCACAGAGGTGAGACTGACTGGTCTGTAGTTTCCTGGGTCATCCATTTTCCCTTTCTTGAAAATGGGGGTTATATTTCCCTTTTTCCGGTCATCAGGGATTTCATCTGATCGCCATGATTTTTCAAATATGGACAGTGGCTTAGCAACTTCATTCGCCAGCTCCTTCATGACCCGCAGATTTATTTCATCAGGATCCATGGACTTGTGTACATTCAGGTTCTTAAGATGGTCTCGAACCAGATCCTCTTCTACAGTGGGCCCAAGGTCTTCATTCTCACAGTCCCTGTATCTGCCTTCCAAGACTTGGGTTGTGCGGTCAGAGCATTTGCCAGTGAAGACCGAGGCAAAGAAGTCATTCAGAACCTCAGCCTTCTCCAAATCCTGTGTAGCCTGTTCTCCCGATAGCTTCCGGAGGGTCCTACGTTGTCCCTAGTCTTTTTTTTTATTCGCTACGTACGCATAGAATCCCTTCCTGTTATCCTTAACATCCCTAGCCAAGTTTAATTCTAACTGGGACTTAGCTTTCCTAACCTGGTCCCTAGCTTCCCGGACAACATCCCTGTACTCTTCCCAGGCCGTCTGTCCTTGCTTCCACCTTTTATAAGCCTGTTTTTTAATTTGAATTTTTCTCAGGAGCTCCTTATCCATCCAAGGATGTCTCCTGGCCCTCCTGCTGTACTTCCTTCTTGTTGCTCTCTCCTTGCGCATCTGTGCTGTACTGCCCAGCCTTTATCAGGTGTGAGACCAAAAAGTCTTAGATATTTGTGGCATTTGAAAAAATCTCATCTCCCATCTTTTTCCTGTTCCTTTTTTCAGCACTTCTCTGGTGCTCACAACAGCTCTAAGGCTCAGATGAGACAAGGGCCAGATTCTCATCTGCCTTTTGCCACAGTTAGCTACTGGGCCTTGTGGAAAAGGGCAATAAATTCATCAGAATAATCCCATGTTACACACTGCTCTGCTCACTTTGCATGGACGGGTAAGGCCAGCACATAAACTAGTGGAGTCCTTACAGTACTGGGGCAGAGCCATGGGTGTGCTTCAGGGTGACAGTTTGTAAAGAAACTTAGGAATCTTAATCTTGCCTGTGATTTCCTGTTGTGGTTAAACCCAGCCAGCCAGCAACCCAGAACCATGCAGCTGCTCGCTCACCCCCCCCCCCCTTCCTTCCCCTGCTCCTGGAGGGATGGGGAGGAGAAAAGAAAGAATGTAACTCCCATGGGTTGAGATAAGAACAGTCCACTAACTAAGATATAACACAAAACCACTACTGCTACCAAAAATAATAATAATGATAAGGGAAATAACGAGGGGAGAGAATACAAATGCTTACCACCCACCAACAGATACCCAGCCCGACCCGAGCAGTGATCTAGCCTTTCTGGGTAACTGCCCCCAGTTTATATACTGGGGATGATGTGCTGTGGTATGGAATAGCCCTTTGGCTAGTTTGGGTCAGGTGTCCTGTCTCTGCTTCCTCCCGGCTTCCCCTCCTCCCTGGCAGAGCATGAGACTCAGAAAGTCCTTGGTCAGAGTAAACAGTCCTGAGCAACAACTAAAAACATTGGTGTTATCAGCGTTGTTCTGAGGCTGAAAGTCCGAAACACAGCACTACACCAGCTTCTAAGAAGGAAAAAAATGACTGCTACTTCTGAACCCAGGACAGTATCCACCCCTTATTCCATACCATTCACATCATGCTCAGATCCCATCTTTTTCAATATACCATCATTCTTGTCTCATATATATATATATATATACACACCCACCCACACAGAAAGAGAGAGATATCATTCCTTAGTGCATGGACCAATCCCTATAAAGATGCTGAGTTCATCCAGACCATGACGTTGGGCTCCATCTCTTGTAACAGTCTTTCAGAGCAGGAGAGACAGTGTGCAGTGTTGGTTTGTTGCCTGAAGCCAGGACATTTCCTTTTACCTTCTCAGTAATCTTTTGCACATGATAACGCAAGGGTGAGTTTAAGGGCTGTTTCCTTCCTGCTGCTGGCAGCAAGTATGCCAGATGTGTGAGATTCTTGTGCTAATTTCTGAGCAGGTATGAATCTACTTGGCTCTGAGGAAAGATCTGTTCATTTCAAAATGAAAATGTTGATGGTTTGGCAAGGAAATGCAAAGAAATAAAAAGAAAGAAATAAAAAATGTTCCAGCAAAAAGCCTGTAACTAATGATTGTCACAAGCCTGAAAAATATCCCAAGTCTTTCCATAAAGCAGGCAGTTTGCTAAGCTTTAATGATAACTTGTTGGTTTGGATTTTATGTGAAATATTTACATCTGATAAAACATTGACCAGTAAGCAAACAGAGTAAGGTTTCAATAATTTTTAAGTATTTAAAAACTGGAAATAATCCTATTTAATATTACATATAGCAAAGTGCCAGTAGTTAGTAGTCCTGTTGCTAATGTTAGTTGTTAGTATTCTTAAACACAAGATCTGCTGTGAGAATGAATATGTGTCTGTGGTCTCTTCAAGAAGAAGCCTGCATATCTGCATTCAGAGCTACAGATCCAAAATGGTCAAGGCTGGGCTGGTGGCACCTCCCAGCAAGTGCCTGTGTACAAGTCAGCAATTCACCTCTGTGGCATTGGAAAGAAAGAAAATAAAAACCAAGTCCGTCTTTTCTTTAAGGGAAGCTTAAGCACAGGTCTAGGAAGATATACAAGTGTAAGAAATAACTAATAAGGGGAAAAAATAACATAAAAAACAGGAAAAAAATAACAGGAAAAGTGTAAGAAATAACTGATAACAGGAAGGAATTCTTTCGTTACATTGCAAATAAAGACAGACTAGGGACAACGTGGGCACTCTCCGGAAGCTATCAGGAGAACTGGCTACCCTGGATTTGGAGAAGGCTGAGGTTCTTAATGACTTCTTTGCCTTGGTCTTCACTGGCAAAGGCTCTGACCAAACCACCCAAGTCTTGGAAGGCAGACGCAGGGACTGTGAGAATGAAGACCTTAGGCCCACTGTAGGAGAGGATCTGGTTTGAGACCATCTTAAGAACCTGAAGGCACACAAGTCCATGGGATCTGATGAAATCCATCCATGGGCCCTGAAAGAGCTTGTGAATGAAGTTGCTAAGCAACTGTCCATCATATTTGAAAAATGACAATCAGGTGAAGTTCCTGATAACTGGAAAAAGGGAACTATAACCCACATTTTCAAGAAAGGGAAAATGGATGACCCAGGGAACTACAGACCAGTCAATCTCACTTCCGTACCTGGCAAAATCTTGGAGCAGATACTCCTGCAAGGCATGCTAAGGCACATGAAAAACAACAAGATGGTTAGTGACAGCCAGCATGGCTTCACTAAGGGGAAATCCTGCCTGACCAATTTGGTGGCCTTCTGTGATGGGGCTACAGAACTGATGGACAGGGGTAGAGCAGTTGAAGTCATCTACCTGGACTTGTGCAAAGTGTTCGACACTGTGCCACATGACATCCTTGTCTTTAAATTGGAGAGACATCAATTTGATGGATGGACCACTCGGTGGATAAAGAGCTGGCTAGATGGCCGCTCGCAAAGAGTTGTCGTCAATGGCTCAATGTCCAGCTGGAGACCAGTAACGAGTGGCGTCCCTCAGGGATTGGTGTTGCGACTGGTCTTGTTCAACATCTTTCTTGGTGACATGGACAGTAGAATTG
>NW_026640891.1:0-6500 GCF_028554395.1 Pezoporus wallicus
CATAAGTGACCCCAAACCCCCCATAATGACCCCATAAAACCCCATAAGTGCCCCATAAGTGACCCCAAACCCCCATAAGTGACCCCAAACCGCCCCATAAGTGACCCCAAACCACCCCATAAGTGACCCCAAACCCCCCATAAGTGACCCCAAACCCCCCATAAGTGACCCCAAACCGCCCCATAAGTGACCCCAAAGACCCCGCCCCATAAGTGACCCCAAACCATAAGTGACCCCCCCGCCCCATAAGTGACCCCAGCCCCCCATAAGTGACCCCAGCCCCCCATAGGGCCCCACTGACGTTGTCGGTGAGGGTGACGTCCGCCCCACGGGTGAGCAGGCGCCGGATGACCTCGATGTGCTTGTGCTCCGCAGCCCAGATGATGGGGGTCCAGCCCCCATTGTCCTATGGGGCAGCAGCAATTGGGGGGGGGCCTTCATCCCCATCACCCCATTGGGTACCACCAGCATCACCCCATAGGGTCCCATCCCCATCACCCCATAGGGTCCCATCCCCATCACCCCATTGGGTACCAGCAGCATCACCCCATAGGGTCCCATCCCCATCACCCCATAGGGTCCCATCCCCATCACCCCATTGGGTACCAGCAGCATCACCCCATAGGGTCCCATCCCCATCACCCCATAGCACCCCATCTCCATCACCCCATTGGGTACCACCAGCATCACCCTATGGGGTACCACCAGCATCACCCCATTGGGTACCACCAGCATCCCCCCATAGGATCCCATCTCCATCACCCCATAGGACCCCATCTCCATCACCCCATTGGGTACCACCAGCATCACCCCATAGGGTCCCATCCCCATCACCCCATAGGGTACCACCATCATCACCCTATGGGGTACCAGCAGCATCACCCCATTGGGTACCACCAGCATCCCCCCATAGGGTCCCATCCCCATCACCCCATAGGGTACCACCATCATCACCCCATAGCATCCCATCTCCATCACCCCATTGGGTACCACCAGCATCACCCTATGGGGTACCACCAGCATCACCCCATTGGGTACCACCAGCATCACCCCATAGGGTCCCATCCCCATCACCCCATAGGGTCCCATCTCCATCACCCCATAGCACCCCATCTCCATCACCCCATTGGGTACCACCAGCATCACCCTATGGGGTACCACCAGCATCACCCCATTGGGTACCACCAGCATCACCCCATAGGGTCCCATCCCCATCACCCCATAGGGTCCCATCTCCATCACCCCATAGCACCCCATCTCCATCACCCCATTGGGTACCACCAGCATCACCCTATGGGGTACCACCAGCATCACCCCATTGGGTACCACCAGCATCACCCTATAGGGTCCTATCTCCATCACCCCATAGGGTCCCATCCCCATCACCCCATAGGGTCCCATCCCCATAGGGTCCCATCTCCATCACCCCATTGGGTCCCATCCCCATCACCCCATAGGGTCCCATCCCCATCACCCCATAGGGTCCCATCCCCATCACCCCATAGGATCCCATCCCCATCACCCCATTGGGTACCACCAGCATCACCCCATAGGGTCCCATCTCCATCACCCCATAGGGTCCCATCCCCATCACCCCATAGGGTCCCATCCCCATCACCCCATTGAGTCCCATCTCCATCACCCCATTGGGTACCACCAGCATCCCCCCATAGGATCCCATCCCCATCACCCCATAGGGTACCACCTCCATCACCCCATAGGGTCCCATCCCCATCACCCCATAGGATCCCATCCCCATCACCCCATAGGGTCCCATCTCCATCACCCCATTGGGTACCACCAGCATCACCCCATAGGGTCCCATCCCCATCACCCCATAGGGTACCACCATCATCACCCTATGGGGTACCAGCAGCATCACCCCATTGGGTACCACCAGCATCCCCCCATAGGGTCCCATCCCCATCACCCCATAGGGTACCACCATCATCACCCCATAGCATCCCATCTCCATCACCCCATTGGGTACCACCAGCATCACCCTATGGGGTACCACCAGCATCACCCCATTGGGTACCACCAGCATCACCCCATAGGGTCCCATCCCCATCACCCCATAGGGTCCCATCTCCATCACCCCATAGCACCCCATCTCCATCACCCCATTGGGTACCACCAGCATCACCCTATGGGGTACCACCAGCATCACCCCATTGGGTACCACCAGCATCACCCCATTGGGTACCATCTCCATCACCCCATAGGGTCCCATCTCCATCACCCCATTGGGTACCACCAGCATCACCCTATAGGGTCCTATCTCCATCACCCCATAGGGTCCCATCTCCATCACCCCATAGGATCCCATCCCCATCACCCCATTGAGTCCCATCTCCATCACCCCATTGGGTACCACCAGCATCACCCTATAGGGTCCTATCTCCATCACCCCATAGGATCCCATCCCCATCACCCCATTGGGTCCCATCCCCATCACCCCATTGGGTCCCATCCCCATCACCCCATAGGATCCCATCCCCATCACCCCATAGGGTCCATCTCCATCACCCCATAGGGTCCCATCCCCATCACCCCATAGGGATCCCACCACCACCACCCCATAACCTCCCACCCCCCCCCCCACTTATGGGTCCGCCCCACACCTGCGCGTTGACGTCCACCTGCCCCGTGGCCAACAACAGATCCAACATCTCCAAGTTCCCGTTCTTGGCCGCGTGATGCAGGCACGTCGACCCATCTTCTTCCTTTGGGATGACATCATCGACGACGTCATCGATGACGTCACGATGACGTCGTCGATGACGTCACCGCCCCATAGATACCTTGCTATAGACGCAGCCCCCCCGGCGCAGCATGTACCGGGCGGCCTCGACGTGGTTGTGGGCCACGGCCTCCATGAGTGGGGTGCGGCGGAGCTTGTCGGTGGCGTTGATGTTGGCGCCGGCCTGTGGGGAGATGTGGGGCAGGGGGGGGGTGTGGGGAGATGTGGGGCAGGGGGGTGTGGGGGGAGATGTGGGGCAGGGGGGGGTGTGGGGAGATGTGGGGCAGGGGGGTGGGGGATGTGGGGCAGGGGGGGGATGGGGGATGTGGGGGGAGATGTGGGGCAGGGGGGGGGTGTGGGGAGATGTGGGGCAGGGGGTGTGGGGGATGTGGGGCAGGGGGGGGATGTGGGGGGAGATGTGGGGCAGGGGGGTGTGGGGAGATGTGGGGCAGGGGATGTGGGGTCAGAGGGGAGATGTGGGGCAGGATCATAGGGATCAGAGGGGAGATGTGGGGCAGGATCATAGGGGTCAGAGGGGGAGATGTGGGGCAGGCTCATAGGGGTCAGAGGGGAGATGTGGGGCAGGGACATGGGGGTCAGAGGGGAGATGTGGGGCAGGATCATAGGGGTCAGAAGGGGAGATGTGGGGCAGGCTCATGGGGGTCAGAGGGAGATGTGGGGAGATGTGGGGCAGAGGGGGATGTGGGGAGATCATAGGGGTCAGAGGGGAGGGGGGGATCATAGGGGTCAGAGGGGAGATGTGGGGCAGATCATAGGGGTGTGGGGAGATGTGGGGCAGGCTCATAGGGGTCATAGGGGTCAGAGGGGTCAGGGAGATGTGGGGCAGGATCATAGGGGTCAGAAGGGGAGATGTGGGGCAGGCTCATAGGGGTCAGAGGGGAGATGTGGGGCAGGCTCATAGGGGTCAGAGGGGAGATGTGGGGCAGGATCATAGGGGTCAGAAGGGGAGATGTGGGGCAGGCTCATAGGGGTCAGAGGGGGAGATGTGGGGCAGGCTCATAGGGGTCAGAAGGGGAGATGTGGGGCAGGATCATAGGGGTCAGAAGGGGAGATGTGGGGCAGGATCATAGGGGTCAGAGGGGAGATGTGGGGCAGGATCATAGGGGTCAGAAGGGGGATGTGGGGCAGGGATCAGGGGTCAGAGGGGAGATGTGGGGCAGGATCATAGGGGTCAGAGGGGAGATGTGGGGCAGGCTCATAGGGGTCAGAGGGGGAGATGTGGGGCAGGATCATAGGGGTCAGAGGGGGAGATGTGGGGCAGGATCATAGGGGTCAGAGGGGAGATGTGGGGCAGGCTCATAGGGGTCAGAGGGGAGATGTGGGGCAGGCTCATAGGGGTCAGAGGGGGAGATGTGGGGCAGGATCATAGGGGTCAGCCCCCATAGACCCCCATAGACCCCCATACCCCCCCCCCCATAGACCCCCATAGACCCCCATAGACCCCCATAGACCCTCCATACCCCCCATAGACCCCCCCATAGCCCCCCCATAGACCCCCCATAGACCCCCATAGACCCCCATAGCCCCCCCATAGCCCCCCATAGACCCCCCATAGCCCCCCCATAGACCCCCATAGACCCCCATAGACCCCCATATCCCCCCCATAGACCCCCATAGACCCCCCCATAGACCCCCATAGCCCCCCCATAGACCCCCATAGCCCCCCCCATAGACCCCCATAGACCCCCCCATAGACCCCCATAGACCCCCCATAGACCCCCCATATCCCGCCATAGACCCCCATAGCCCCCCCGATAGACCCCCCATAGACCCCCATAGACCCCCATAGCCCCCCATAGACCCCCCACAGACCCCCCATAGCCCCCCCATAGACCCCCATAGACCCCCCCATAGACCCCATATCCCCCCATAGACCCCCCATATCCCCCCATAGACCCCCATAGACACCCCATAGAGACCCCATAGACCCCCATAGACCCCCATAGACCCCCATAAACCCCCATAGACCCCCATATCCCCCCCATAGACCCCCCCATAGGACCCCCATATCCCCCCCATAGACCCCCATAGACCCCCATAGAGCCCCATATCCCCCCCATAGAGCCCCATAGGGCCCCACCTGGAGCAGGAGGTGGCAGATCTCGAGGTGCCCCTTCTGGGCCGCTGCATGGAGGGGGCTGCGCCTGCTCTGGGCATCGCTTGGGAAGTTGGGGTCCAGGTTGTCCACTTGGGGGGGGAAGGGACCCCAAAACAGCCTCAGGAACCCCATAGAGCCCCATAGAGACCCATAGAGACCCATAGAGCCCCATAGAGATCATAGGGACCCATAGAGACCCATAGAGACCCATAGAGACCCATAGAGCCCCATAGAGACCATAGAGCCCATAGAGCCCCATAGAGCCCCATAGAGACCCATAGAGACCCATAGAGCCCCATAGAGACCCATAGAGACACATAGAGCCCAAAGAGACCCATAGAGACCCCATAGAGACCCATAGAGCCCCATAGAGCCCCATAGAGACCCCATAGAGACCCATAGAGCCCCATAGAGCCCCATAGAGATCATAGGGACCCATAGAGCCCCATAGAGACCCATAGAGACCCATAGAGCCCCATAGAGACCATAGAGCCCATAGAGCCCCATAGAGCCCCATAGAGACCCATAGAGGCCCATAGAGCCCATAGAGACCCATAGAGCCCATAGAGACCCATAGAGCCCATAGAGACCCATAGAGCCCCATAGAGATCATAGGGACCCATAGAGACCCATAGAGACCCATAGAGACCATAGAGCCCCATAGAGACCCATAGAGCCCCATAGAGACCATAGAGCCCATAGAGCCCCATAGAGCCCCATAGAGACCCATAGAGCCCATAGAGACCCATAGAGCCCATAGAGACCCATAGAGCCCCATAGAGCCCATAGAGACCCATAGAGCCCATAGAGACCCATAGAGCCCCATAGAGCCCCATAGAGCCCCATAGAGCCCATAGAGACCCATAGAGCCCATAGAGGCCCATAGAGCCTCATAGAGCCCATAGAGGCCCATAGAGCCCATAGAGCCCCATAGAGCCCCATAGAGCCCCATAGAACCCCATAGAGCCCCATAAAGCCCCACAGAGCCCATAGAGCCCCATAGAGCCCATAGAGGCCCATAGAGCCCCATAGAGCCCCATAGAGCCCCAGAGACCCCTAGAGACCCCCACAGACCCCTATAGGACCCCCATAGACCCCCATAGACCTCTATAGGAGCCCCATAGACCCCCCCTAGATCCCCATAGGAGCCCCATAGACCCCTATAGGAGCCCCATAGACCCCCATAGACCCCTATAGGAGCCCCATAGACCCCCATAGGAGCCCCATAGACCCCTATAGGACCCCCATAGACCCCCACAGACCCCCATAGCAGCCCCATAGACTCCCATAGACCCCCATAGGAGCCCCATAGACCCCCCACAGACCCCCATAGACCCCTATAGCAGCCCCATAGCAGCCCCATAGACCCCCCCTAGACCCCTATAGGAGCCCCATAGACCCCCATAGCAGCCCCATAGACCCCCATAGGAGCCCCATAGACCCCCCACAGACCCCCATAGACCCCCATAGCAGCCCCATAGACCCCACTCACAGAGCATGAGCACGACCTTCTGCAGCTCCCCCTGCTTGACGGAGAGATAGAGCTGCCTGGGGTGGAAACGCAGCTTCTTCCTCCTGCAATGGGGCAAAATGGGGGCAATGGGGTAATGGGGGGGCAATGGGGGCAATGGGGTAATG
>NW_026640892.1:0-644 GCF_028554395.1 Pezoporus wallicus
TGATGATCCTTCTGCCGTGTGAGCAGATGCCACTGTTCATTCTGTGCTGACTGTGTTGCTGCGCAGCCATGAGGAGGCTCTGGACTGATTCCATTCAAATGCTTTTCCTGTGTGAAAGTGAGCAGTGAAAGCAACGATGGAGGCACCAATGTAAAGGGGATTGTGTGCTGAACAGGTCCAGCGCCAGCTTTCAATCCTGGCTCTTCTGCTGTGGGAGCAGAGGCCAAACGTTCGTGCTGTCCTCACTGTGCTGCTGGGCAGCTGAGAGAGACCACCTGAGAATTTGGATTCAAATGGACTTTTAGGTATGAAACCGAGGAGAGACTGCAATGATGGTGACACCGTTGCAAAGCTGCTTGTGTGCTGAAGAGGCCCAGCACTAGCTTTCCCTGCTGGTCCTTCTGCCGTGTGAGCAGATGCCACTGTTCATTCTGTGCTGACTGTGTTGCTGCGCAGCATAGAGTAGGCTCTGGAGTGATTCCATTCAAATGCTTTTCCTGTGTGAAAGTGAGCAGTGAAAGCAACGATGGAGGCACCAATGTAAAGGGGATTGTGTGCTGAACAGGTCCAGCACCAGCTTTCAATCCTGGCTCTTCTGCTGTGGGAGCAGAGGCCAAACGTTCGTGCTGTCCTCACTGTGCTGC
>NW_026640893.1:0-639 GCF_028554395.1 Pezoporus wallicus
GCGGTCTCAGCTGCCCAGCAGCACAGTGAGTACAGCACGAACGTTTGGCCTCTGCTCCCACAGCAGAAGAGCCAGGATTGAAAGCTGGTGCTGGACCTGTTCAGCACACAATCCCTTTACATTGGTGCATTCATCGTTGCTTTCACTGCTCACTTTCATACAGGAAAAGCATTTGAATGGAATCAGTCCAGAGGCTGCTCTCTGCTGCGCAGCAACACAGTCAGCACAGAATGAACAGTGGCATCTGCTCACACGGCAGAAGGAGCAGCAGGGAAAGCTAGTGCTCTGCTTCTTCAGCACACAAGCAGCTTTGCAACGGGGTCACCATCATTGCAGTCTCTCCTCGGTTTCATACCTAAAAGTCCATTTGAATCCAAATTCTCAGGTGGTGTCTCTCAGCTGCCCAGCAGCACAGTGAGTACAGCACGAACGTTTGGCATCTGCTCCCACAGCAGAAGAGCAAGGATTGAAAGCTGGTGCTGGACCTGTTCAGCACACAATTCCCCTTTACATTGGTGCATCCATCGTTGCTTTCACTGCTAACACTCGTACAGGAAAAGCATTTGAATAGAATCAGTCCAGAGCCTGCTCCCTGCTGGCAGCAACACAGCACAGAATGAACAGGGGCATCTGCTCACA
>NW_026640894.1:0-638 GCF_028554395.1 Pezoporus wallicus
GTCCCTACTGAAGAGTCCCTCCCCAGCATCCCTATAGGCCCCCTTCAGATACTGGAAGGCTGCTATGAGGTCTCCACGCAGCCTTCTCTTCTCCAGGCTGAACAGCCCCAACTTCCTCAGCCTGTCTTCATACGGGAGGTGCTCCAGTCCCTGATCATCCTTGTGGCCTCCTCTGGTCTTGTTCCAACAGTTCCATGTCCTTTTTATGTTGAGGACACCAGAACTGCACACAATGCTCCAGGTGAGGTCTCACCAGAGCAGAGCAGAGGGGCAGGATCAGCTCCTTTGCCCTGCTGGTCACACTCCTTTTGATGCAGCCCAGGATACGGTTGGCTTTGTGGGCTGCAAGCGCACACTGAAACTGTCTCATGTTCATTTTCTCATCAACCAGCACCCCCAGGTCCTTCTCTGCAGGGCTGCTCTGAATCTCTTCTCTGCCCAACCTGTAGCTGTGCCTGGGATTGCTCCCACCCAGGTGCAGGACCTTGCCCTTGGCATGGTTAAACTTCATGAGGTTGGCATCAGCCCACCTTACAAGCGTGTCGAGGTCCCTCTGGATGGCATTCCTTCCCTCCAGGGTATCAACCGAACCACACAGCTCGGTGTCATCGGCAAACTTGCTGAGGGCGCGCTCAATC